>NC_056743.1:1332304481-1332348647 GCF_019279795.1 Protopterus annectens
CATGTCAGCAGTGTCACCAGTTATCTCCATCATGATTCCAAAACATTTTGCAAGAACATTGAACCTCCCACCAAGAGTTGACCTGTTGTTATTGCTTGTTCCTACCCGTGCCCCAGGTTCCAGGCCTAAAGTTAAACCCAGACTATTGGTATCACAGACAGCGGGACCAGTGGGCTGGCATAGCAGACTGTTACTTGAAGGTGTAACTTCCTTTTATGTGCAGCATAGTATAAACACACAGTAGCTATTATTTAAAACAAAGAAATACTGGTCTGTCAGGTAAGTTAACTATCACTAGAAAATGAAATTCAAGCACAAAGCTAATTATGGTATTTTTTTTGCTCTAAATGTTGTAGTTTATTAGCCTAGTATTATCACCGATAGCTAATCTGACTATACCTAGTGTTCACAAGAAGTCTTCAGTCATAATGGTGACAACCAAAAGTTTAAGTAAAATAATAATATTATTTAAAATACTTGTTTACCACCAAACATTATCATTTATTTAGTACATATGATGATACAGTATGTGGTTATCCTGTTGATACTGTGTTCCATTTTTTACATACCTTAATTATAGATATTTATGCATACGGATATACATGTTCTGTACTTTCAAGGAGGCAGATGTACAGGCTACTTACTTTCTGCATGTAAATACACAGTTTTGAATATTTTCTTTGGGGCAAGCATGCAACTGCAAACTGACACTTTATGACCAGCATTTCCATTTTTTTAGTAAGGCATACAGCTTCACATTTTAAACTCAAAGAAAAGCAAACTCCATATCCTATTTCTTCAATAGACAGAACAGACTGGCATTCTGACTATAGTAGCAAAGGTAAGTTATTTCAGAAATTGCAAGTAAACAAAATATATTAAAATGCACTACAGAATTAAACCAGATTTACAGCTGATGTCCAGGATTTATGGAAGCCATGAGTTGGATCTACTTATGTTCATCATATTGCAGTACTGATTTCTGGGTGTTTCTGCCATACAGAAGCTCAATGTCAGTCTGAATAGCAGTCTTATTCGGTGATCTTGTAGTATAAAGGTCTGGAGAAAGTACTGGACAACAGATTGGAATTTAAGTCACACACAGTTAAGTAGGTAAGTGATAGAAAAGTAATTAGGTGCTTATTAATGTTAATTTCATGTAGAAATCAGTCAGTTCATGTTAGTTTAGTCGCCTCTTCAACTTATTAATGCCAACAATGTTATGGCACATGAGGAGTCACTCTCCTCCATACCTCTCAACTGTCCAGAGTTTCACAGAATCTCCAGATTGTTGCCCATATGTTTTGGCTGTTCCTCATAAAATTTGTTTTTTTTTCTGGTAAATTATTGGTAAATCATTGAGGACTGAGGTCAGAAAATAATGACAGACATTTGAGTTTCAGACTTCATATCCTTCAGAAACTTCATACTAATACAGAAACCTGCTATTCTATCAACTTTCTAAGTTTATAAGTGCAATATTTAAACATTTGTCCCTGTTTTGGGCCTTTGTCCCCCCATTATTTGTGGCTTTGTCCAGATTTCTTGCTCAAAGAGGTTGAGAGGTATGCTTTCCTCCCTGGAAGGAGCTACATTCTTATGGAACATCAGGGAAGGGCATTTGGTTAATAAAAATGAAAGAATTAAGGAAAAAAACTTACAAAGGAATGTTAACTTCTGAGCAACTGGTAAACTAAAAATACTTGAAGAAATGAGATCGGTTCTCTATTAGTAAGTGAATAATCAGATTTTAATTAATTGTAACATCTAAGGACTTTTGCAAATATGTTCATCTGCTTAGCTTTAAAGAAATATGAGAAAATAGTAGGTGCTCAGGACCTAAAGTACAGGCTTTAAAATCAAACTGTGGAAGAACCTGAATAAAACAGTGTTTGATATGGTATAGGTTGGCATTCTGGACTTTAATATTTAAGCTCCCTGTGTTATATATGTATGTAGGGAAGGATGGATGGTTTCATTGGCTAACATATATCCTTGGATTCTATTCAAGTATAAAATCCTTACCATTTAGCTCTGAATGGAGCCACCAGTAAGACCCATGTCATAGATGTTGTGGTTTTGCAACACAGAGTCCTAACAGCTATTGCTTTAGAAGTATAGCTATGATCTAGCAAATTATAACACAAATTATAATTTCATTCAGATTTCAGTTAGAAAAGGTTCAAAGGAGTTATGTGTGTGGCTTTTATGTCATTTGTTAACTCACTTAAAAACATTTGTAAAGATGTGGGATAACGTAGGGGATAATGTTATATCAGATACATACAGGAGCCACTAGAGATAAGAAGGGTAACATTTGGCTCAGCAAGGAATCAAATCACCAGAGAGGTGGAGAAGTGTACTAGATTAGCAGGGTTTCCTATGCTAATTCAAGGGCAAATGAGAAGCTTGAGGACAACATTCACGTAGAAAGAAAAACTAGTATACAGGCCACAAAGAATGGCTACAATTAGAGCTGTACAGTGTATTGTATGCCCCATGAATATAGGCTGGTATATGTCCTGGTATGTGAAAGTTAAACTTTGGGTTTTCAGGAATATCTCTATACAACAGATGTCTGGTTTGAGTGCTTTACAGCAGTATGGATGATGTGTACCTTTATATACACATACCCACAACTCAGTCCTATGAACAGTAATGCTTTCAAATTATGCCAGGCAATAAAAACTTGCTTAAAGCAACTTTTTTTTAGTGTACAGATTAATAAAAAATATAGCCTTATATATGTTCTATGATTCACCATTTCCAACTTTTGTCTTAAAGATACACAGTGTAGTTGTCATGGTTGAATACTCTCTCACACATAAAATATTTGATTTTTCTTAGCTTTAAATATCTGTTATGGATTGCCTGGTAAAATTTAACTGTTTACATATACGTATAAAATGAACTCTTGCAAAGTACAGAATGGGAAGCAGATACTGGTTATCTTCTGAATGATGGATTTCATTGGGCTGCTTATTCAGGATAGTGGTTTATTACAACCCACTGGTGGCATTCATTTGATAAATGAAGTTAGTTAATTAACTTCTTCTGTTAGTAAATTTAGTAAATGAAATAAGCTATTTAAATAACAGCCTTTTTAAGTAGATGCTTTCTGGCTAGGCGTAGCTGACAAAATGCTTCAGGGATTCTTTTTTCTATTTTTACTTCTTTGCATGTTTTAGTTTACCTAGTCTACCTGTTTACTTTGAGTCACTATCCCGCAAAAGTTAGTCTTATGCAGATATGTGTAAATATTCTGTAGTTAACTGCATGGAAGGTTTCTCTGACTCCCAGGAACCTACATCAACGGGCAAGTAAAATAAATAAATAAGTAGCTGTGTGTGTGTGTATGTGTGTGTGTGTGTGTGTGTGTGTGTGTGTGTGTGTGTGTGTGTGGTGTGTCTTTGTTTTTAGATTTGTGTAGCAGTACTGTTACTACTGAATCATAACCAGTATCCTGCACTCCTGAGATATTTTTCTTTGAATGAGGCATTAATCTAAAATTCCATCTGTCATTTATGTGGCTGTGAAATACTTTATGGGATTTACCAAAAAAGCAAGCATAGGAATATAAGTGTAATACTAGACAAGAGAACATAGGGACCATAGGATGCTTAGCCATATACACCTTTATGTAGACAAACTTAAAAGTTCTTGTCATCCTTGTCAAGCATTTAATACTGATTACTTCTCAAATTGAACAGGGCATTACATGATAAGCCTGGCATAAACCTGTGTCCACATATCGATTCATTGAGACTTTGTTTGACCTGTCCAGGCAACTTATTCCATAAACTCAGAATACACTGTGTTAGGAATCTAGCCCTTCACAGAGTTTTGTTAATGTTTTGGTGTAGATTTTGATCTCCAGTACTGGTGTTTGTAGAGGCACTGGTTTTGCAAAGAAACAGTAGGTCAAATGGGCTTGGGTCTTTCATGGTTTGAAAAGCTAGACACAAGTCAAATTGGAGCATCCAGTAGGCTATTGAGTATTAGGAGTGCTGTGCTAATCTTTTAAGACAGTTAAAGGATTCAAGACCTTTGAATTTCTTCATTAGAAATCTTTGAGAGACTTTTTAATTGAGTGATATGCTTGGATTTATATACAAAAAGGGCCATTGTATTCAATGATGGACTGATAAGGGAAGAATACAGGAATAGAATGACTTATTTGGGGTCTTGATGATATTCCTTTAGTAATTACTGGACCAGATAAAATTATTTTTGACTATGGTGTTGACATGATTGAATGATACTATAAATACACATGTCACTTATGACCTTCATATCTGAAGAGAAGTACCATTTATAATATATGAGGTGGTTATTCCACAGCAGAATTTGTTAATTGAAAGGGCACATTTTGTTTATGCTCCAAACCTGGCCATGAGAAAGCAGCCAAAACCTGTATTAGCAAAGCTGCAATCATACCAGCAGAAGGAGTTGATCCTGACAAAACTGTGGAAGAAGGGGAAAATAATAAAAATTGGAGACAGTGGAGTATTTGTGGAAAATGACTATTCAATGTACACCAGGTAGAAGAGAAGTAATTTTATCCCAGCAATCAGGGAATGTTGGGAAGCAGGTATGAGATTCAGGCTACTGCATCCACCTGTTTTCAGAATATTTTTACTGGAGGATAAAAGCAATTTTTTGATGCAGAACAGTCTATAGAAGAAATTCAAAAGTTTGTCCAACAAAATGTGAGCCAGCAAACAGAAGAGGACTCTTCTTCTCATTTGTCTGATAATAAAGCTCATTGAGAGACTTTGCCAGTGAACCTTTTCCAATGTTCCAAAGAAAAATGCTTGACAGACAGAAAAAAGCACACAAGTTGACAAGAAGAATTGGGAGTACCTTGAACTTGAACTGGAGTCTGGGGTTGGGAGATGGAGATGAACAGGAAGAAGACCAGCAACACTGAAATTAGTGAATAAATGTGAGACTATGAAGCATCAATTACATTTGTTTAATATGGATTTAGAAGAAAAGGTGGCTGAGAAAGATTTCATTTTTGTTGACTTTATTAAACTTGTGGGGGGACTGAAAGGCATATACCCTTCATGCCATTAATGTTTGGAAGGACATTGAAAGGGGAAAAAAAGAAAAAAGTAACTGCAAGCAAAATAATTTTTGTTTTTAACGTTATTTGTATAAAACATTTCATGATATAAATTCATGTTGTATAAAGCATTTTCAGTTATCACTGTATGCGATAAAAATACTAAAGAAACCAAGTAATTTTTTTTAGTTTTATGAAATGCAGACATTACAATGTAAAAGAGAAAAAAGGCTGGACAAAAGCTCATTTAAGTTAATAAACTGTAATCCTGGGCTGTTGGGGTGGGGGATGGGGTATAAAAATGCAGTGATTATATTATATGTAGTGTTGAGATGTTTTCTTTAACTTTTGCATAGGTGAAGGCCTGGATTAATGCCCTTGGCTTAATATAATATTTTTTTTGAAAGAAAGTGGGCTTTAAAAATAAGAGACTGCAATATAATGAAAATGTTTCCTATAGCAAATAAATGGTCATCGTGAGTTGAGAAGCCTTCAGCTGAGGACAGCTGTACATTCTGCTCTTATGTTTCTGTGGGAACAAACTAACTACAGGTGAAGGAAATACATTTTGAGAGATTTGGACATTGTTTACTGGAGAAATGTAAAATTAAAAGGTACAGAGACAAATAGTAAAAATAAATTTTAAAATTATTGGGAGTGAATAAGAAATAGCAGCTTTTCCACTAAAAATACTTCAGTTCATTGAACAGTGTATAATTTAGTTTTATTTAAAGACAGCCAGTGCACTTTTTCCTAAGGCTAAAAGTTAATGATTTCTGAAAGCAATAAAAATAAGGCAAAAACAGGAAGCATTTAGTGTAACTAGGTAAGTGGCAGCACAGGCTGTAACATGCACCTAATCATGGATAACCTTATTTTAGGTTAGATAATACCTTTGGGTGCAGCTGTTGATTTAGGAATTTAGGACAATTGTTCCTATCAGGCATCAGGCGGGTTAAATTTCTTTATCTGAAGATATACATAGTTTTGTGTGCTTATTTTAAGTTAATAGGTTCTGTTTTTCTTTTTTTTTTTTTTTTTTTTTTTGAGGATTTTCATTAAAATGAAAATCCTTACAACATGTGACATATATTCAAATGGAGATAACAAGAAACAACTGTATAAAGGATGCAACACAAAAGATGGAATTTAAAAAAATGTCATATATAATAGGTGGGAATAATAACTTCTTATCATAATGACTATACTATCCATATTATTTTGAAATGTGAATGGCCTCACAGGTATAGACAAAAGGATAAGAGTATTGAATTATATTGCAATACTGCAGGAGACAAGTAAGCATGTGAACTTGAAAAAGAAAGGCTTTCATAACAGATTTTCAATTTTCAACGAATATCAGGGACAAAGGAAAAGAGTAATACTTTTACTAATTGCTAGACGAACTCCAATAGTGATGGAAGAGGGAAAAAAAGATAATAATGGTAGATTTGTGGTAGTAAAGGACTACTGGCAAGGGAGGAGCATTACACTGTAATGTATTTATATCCCACCTAAAATTGCTATTTTGCAGCTTAAGAAAATTTTGGTAGGAATAATAAGTTTTTCGCAGGGAATATTACTTATAGGTGGGGAATGGAACTTGATTTGCAACAGTGAGGGTGCATCTGGGGGACACAAAAGAGAAAGTATAACAAAACAGGATAGATTTCTGAAGTAATTTAGGAAATATTTGGTATGGTGTGAATTCAGTAGTAGGAACTCAGAGAGAATTTACATATTAATCCCTAAAGTATAATAACTGGGCTGGGCTAGACAGAGACAAATTGTATTTCACAAGAACATGTGCATTTAATTGAAGGTTTTGACAAACATCCTTTAATATGTGAGCTGGGAGCAGCTGTTTTGCAGACTGCATTGCACTGCAATTTTTTGCATTTAACTTTAGATTGTTTTAGTACACAAGTATGTGCATATTCCAAACAAACTGAGTGTGTTCTGGTTCAGTTATGTTGCTTATGTCTGCATAAATGAGTTCTTGATACATTTCATGGCTTTGCATATAAGACTGGTGAGGCTGATGGGGCCTGTAATTACCTGGATCTATAGAGAGGACACCATTGTTTAAAGAAGTCATGGTTGCTGTTCTCCAGGTATCAGGCTCTCAACCTGTAGACAGTCCAGTTTTGACACTGATGAGCATGTGACTTGGCATATTGTCTCATCTCACGGAAGTATTACTTTTAGCCTTTGACAGGGATTTTAAGACTTGTTCCAAGATGATTTTAGGGAAACTAAATTTTTAGGGTTAATGGGGCAAGGATATGGATAGTTGGAGTAAAGTTAGCACTAAATTTGTCTGCTAATATATTGTCTCTATCCTTGGAAACAGAGTGTGTGATATTATTATTGAGGAACTCAGTGCATTGTTGGACATTATCCTGTAACTTTCTGACATAGAAAGATCTGTAGTTTCCATCAATATCTGTGGCAACCTTAAGTTTGTATTCTGCTTTATATTTTTTAATAGTGCTCTTAAATTCAATGTGATCTTGAGGTAGGGGAATGGGAATTCATTGCAAGTATTCATTATTTTCATTTTTGTGATACAGTTTATACTAAAGTTCCTCCAGAGAGGTTTATTCCTGAAATTACTAGTAGTAATAGTAGCAGTTATATTTAGGGTGGACGGTTACTCACTTTTGTATGCAGCTGTTCAGTTGCTGGTAAAAGTTGGATATGAATGTGGCAACCCTCTGAGGTGAGTCTACTTGCATGGGATTATAAGGAATTTTGCATATGTCTTCTACAACAGAAGTTCATAAAATGATCACATTTGTTGATAGGGTAATACAACTAGGAATGACAAAGAAGCTGACCAATTTTTGGTCAGATTTAACCAGAGATAAGGAGATGCTGGGGTGGGGTAGAAAAGGGGAGCTAGGTTGGTAAGGACCATGTTAGTGACTTTAGAATCTCTTGTGGGTAGTTTTACAATTTGTTCCAGTACACTGGTATTAACAAAGTATATAAAATGATGAACATAACTAGTTTTAAAAATGTCAGTGTGCAAATCAATACTTAGGTAATCAAAGTCTCCCAGCAATGAGGTATTTGGTTTGATATTTACTGCCCCAAGGGTGTTAAGATTGTTTCCATGATCTTTGTGGAGCACCAGTGAGGATTTGTAGCTAGCCATGAAATAATAGTTGGATTAAGTTAGGGCATGGGTAATTTGTCATGAGGTAATTGTGTTTCTAATAAAAATATATACTCCCCCAGAGTTACCCACAGATCTGGAGTGATAGACATTCTGGTATAGAGGAGGTACTGTCATGGCACTGAAGACCATGTCTCAGTAACTACACAGATATGAATCTGTTTGAGTTGCAGGAGAGCATCAAGTTCAGGCATCTTTCTCCTTAGACTTCAAGCTTTGAATACTGCCACCATGATGTTGTCAGAACCTGAGTTTGAGTCTATGTAAGAATGTCCAGCAGGGAAGGGCTCTGCATAAAAAAGCACATGCATATTAAGTTTCATCATGTGTCTCTTCATGTTCCTCTGGATGGAGTACCTCAGGTCATTCACTCCCACACGGGTCACTGCTAGGTCATACCCATATCTGTACGGCTTAAAGATCTTTAGGAACCTTGTAACATCACATATTCTGGATATAGACAAGCAGCTAATAATCACCCTGTTCTTTTTAAGTGTGATGAGTGTGAAGTCTGAATTCTTAACTATAGAGTCACCACTGACTAAAACATTTCCTTGTGTGGAAGAAGCAGACGTAGTGGGTGTTATTTTTCTTAAGCTTGCTTTCCTGATGATTCTTGAGTGAGGTCTGATGAGTTGCAGTATGTGTGGATGGAGAAGTAGTTAGTGTTACCTTCTGTGATGGAAGCTGGGACATTTTAGAATATGTTTTAGGAGGTTTTGGCAAATTTTTCTTTATGAGGAACATACCAAAATATGAGTAAAAAAAGTCAGACATTATGCTCAATCAGGGATGACTAAGGGCATCTACACCCCACCCCGCACACACACACACACACACACACACACACACACACACACACACACACGCACAAAGATGTCATCATCAATTACAGCTACTTATATGACTGTGACTGTAAATCTCAAATGTTTGATTGTGATTAAACGAATGAATAAATGCATAAATAACATCACAACAGCTGCACTGCACTGCCGTGAGACAAAGCCAGTTGCTAAGTTCAAGTTGAAGAGGTTGAGGACTGGGTCCACCAATACTTGTTTATTTCTATTAATTAGTGGACTAATGCAAGCGAATCATCTTTGTATTTAAAATAATTAATCATTATATGGATTCTCCATTCCAAATGCATAGAATGTTTTCATGTTTAATCGCTGCTTACATTTAGAATAAATGGTTAGCTTCTCTCTTCTGCCTAACTACTATCGGGTAGCTACTAAAATGATTCTGACTAGCTCTGAACCATTCCACCTTCTTGTACAATACACTCACACAGTGTCAGTTCCCCCTTCTGTTTTTGTTGCTTAAATGCAAAATGAATTGATCAGCTTTTCAGAGCAGCGTGAATGCATTATGAATGCCACAAAACTAATGCTTGTCTTTAAATAAAAAAAAAAAATCATAGTACTTGAGAACTGCCTCGGGCTCAGCTGGCTGGTGTTGACAGAGAAAAGGAGTGGCTGGCTACATTTCATCACAAAATAAATGTCAGACTGTATGCATGGTATAAGTTAGTTTGAAATGTCTGTCTTTCTTTCCTGGTGAAATATTTAAACAATACAGGCACTTTGCATGTGGCAGTAAATATGCTGTCACCTGTGCATAACTGTGGAATATAAAATCAGCAACAAGCATTAACTTTCTATGTCGTTCTTCTTTCTTTAATTAACACAGTATATGCTTACTAAAATAAGTGATCATTCTTTTGTCCCACAGCCCAGAGTACCTGTCTCCAATGATTAGAGCCCATCTTTTTGTTCAGTACCCCGCTGGTACACACTTTGCATTGACATACCTAGCCTCACAGCACTCAAGTCCACAAAAAAAATGTCCTAATTCCCACATAATACTTCCTTTCCCTGTTCATGGATACAAATACACTGCTTCCACCACCTAGCTCTTGCTGCATCTGTCTACTTACTCTGCACTTCACTGATGATAATTCTTAGCATAACACATACACACACACACACACATATACATATACACATACACGTGCACACACTCACACACACACACACACACACACACACACACACACACACACACACACACACACACACACACTCACACACACACTCACACACTCACACACTCACACACTCACACACTCACACTCACACACTCACACACACAGAACAATTAAATAAAATACTTACCTTCCTTCATGCTTGTCTGGCATAATGGCTGAAAAAAAATTCCCATAGTCTTGCCCAGCTACCTAGACTAACTGTTTCTTTCATTTTCAGGTAACTGGGACAGCCTGAGCCAATAAAAATGACTCCCTGCTGCAGCAGCAGCCCAGTGAAGCACATGCTGACCAATGTTTCCAATGTCCGTAACAGCTATGGGATTGGAAGTACTGAATTTATGAAGTCCCAAGGCAGGATGTTTTCAAAACAGCCTGGCAAATGAAATATGCTGATTCCTGTTTTGTTTGTTTGCTTCTTGTTTTTTATTTATTTTTTTTTTTTTGGTTTTGTTTTTTAAACTCAGAGCTTCTTGGAACTCCACATATGCACATTTGCAGTGTTCTAGAGCCCCCCAAAAATCTAGATTTTCTTATTTTTTTTAAATTGTAGTCAGCTTCTAAAATATATTTTCTCTTCCTTTTTTAACTGGGGAGGGCTGCAACCCAGCAGCCAGTTACAACGAGCTGCCCCTTATCATGGACTAGATATTGTAGTGGTCTCTATACTTGTAGCCTTCTCCTGGTAAACATCCATGTTAATGCATTTATCAGCTCAGCACAAGAGAAAGACAAGCAGCAAAACAATTCAGAGTTAAAAATGAAGTAATTTCCAGACCAATCAGGGAAGTACCACTTATAGTGCCCATTCAGAGACAGTGAGGTATCAGTGTCCCATTCCAAATTGACTGTCAAGAAGCAGCTAAATAGCTTTCCAGTAATTGGTAGCCTCTAGGAACTCTAGGAAACAGTGCCCCTCTGCTCCTTCTCTCACCAGTTACATAAGAGAAGCACTAATCGCAAGATGATCCCTGAAATGTGGATTGTAAGCTCTCCAGTAATTGGTAGCCTTATCCCAGATATCGCAGAATTTGAAAGTAAGATGGATAAAAGTAGTTAACACTTACAGATATTGCAGTACTGTGCAGATAGGAATATGGGAAAGAAAGGGTAATTCAAGCCTTAGCCTTCAATGGGGGCCTTCCTAGTTGGAGCTTCTTTTGCTCACTACTATGTGCCAATGAAACTGGACTGAGGAGCTTCGAAGACAAGTCTGTAGTATGGACAAGCAACTTAAGGTTCAGAAGATTAAAAGAACAACACATTATAGCTGGTGGGTATGCATTTGGTATTCTGTCTCTGTGAAATAAAGTGCGAGAGCTAATTAATTTAAGTAGTTTAAGGGGAGTGACATTAAAATTATATTTCGGGGATATTGATTACAGCCAAGGAAAGAGGAGAGGGAGAGAATTTTGTGCTCATATTTACATGGATGGCGAGAAGTTAGAGAGGCACTGACTTTTAAGAACAGGGAGAGAGGGTGGGGAAAATCTATTCATGCAGCAGTTTATGGCAGAGTCTGAATGAGCTTATTCAGTTGTTGTTGTTGCTTTTCTTTCGGCTTTTCCCGATTAGGGGTCACCACAGCGGAACTCTGGTCTGCTAATGATTGGCAGTCGATTTTTATGGTGCCGTGGTGCCAGCCTGACACCCAACCTTCAACAAAAGCACGCCCATTCACGCATGTCTTTCGAATGCCACTCGATCGCGGGGAGGACATGCAGACTCCACACAGAAGGCACTCCAGCTGAGAATCGAATAAGTCTTGAAATGATTTCTTCTCCATTAAATAAAAGGCATAGTTCCTAGCCCCTCCCTCAGTTCACAGGTGATTAAACATAGGTAACCTGTACTAATTCTGAGTCACCCAGTAACACATCTCTTGGTTGGATTCTTAAAGAAAACTTTTAATATGCAATGGAAAACATAATGCACTAAGAAATATACCACAATACACAGAAATGCAAGAAAAATATACAAAAAAACAAAACAACCAACAGTTTCCAATTAGCAGTATATACCGAAGTTTGAGTGAGCTTACTCAATAATGTCTTCAGAAGAGTGGTATTTATTTTTATTAAAACACTGTTAATTTCAAACAATACAAATAAATATCCGTGCATTCTTCACATGTAGTCATTATTTAATATATTACTGCATTTTCTATTTAAACTTTTTTATCATTCTTCATAAATATAATAAGTCATTAACTTCCTCAATCCCTTAAGTGTTTCGTACATTTTGTTGCATAATATGCCTGTATGATACAGCCAGGGTGTAGGAAATGTGGTGAGACATAATCTTCTAAAGACAGTGAGGAATATAATCAGAATTGGTGATAGATTCACGGTAATCAGACTCCCCTGTAAATATAGGGTCATATTCATAGTCTCAGCCTATGCCCCACAGTAGGGTTGTGAGGGGGAGAAAAAGAGTTCATTCAGGTAGTAGCTGTAGGATCTAATAGATAAAGCAGGATGATATAAGTTGATGTTGATAATGGGGGACCCAATTGCTCATATAATGACAGATAGAACAGGATATGAGGACTGCCTGTGTCCATATGGGTAGGGCAGCAGGAATAAAGAAGGAGAGGCCATTCTGGACTTCTGTCTGGCAAATGGCTTGATGGTGACCAACACGTGGTTCACCAAGACAGACATTCACAAGATCACATACAAGAGTGGCCAACATGCAACTCAGATAGAAGAAATACTGGGTGGCTAACAAACAAGCTAAAAGAGCAGTTGCTGTAGCAAACAAAAAGATAGCATAGAACCTCTGCTAACTTCTGAAAGGTGACTCAGCAGATGGCACAAATAAATTCTTCTAGGTTGCAAGGCAGAGACAGAAACCATTTGTAAGGAATACCAAAAATAATCTATTCACCAATCCACAGGACAGAGGCAGATGGAAAGAGCATGTTCAGTAGCCTCTGAATGAAGAAAACTCCACAGAAGGTGTATTGCCTCAGATGCAGTCTACAATGAAAGAAGAAGAACCCACCTTAGAGGCAGTATGAACAGAACAGAGCTAAGGAAAATGAAGTCAGGGAAAGCAGTAGGCACAGATGAGGCCACACTACAGTTATGATCAAGATGTTGGGTGAGTTGGGAGAGAAATGACTCCTGAGGGTATTCAAAGAGGCTGGGAGGGAAAGGCATATCCCAGATGACTGGAGAGTAAGTGTCAGTGTACAAGAACATAGAGAACATTCACAGCTGTGGACAGGACAGAGGTAGCGAATTCCTATCATACTTCATGAAAGTGCTGGAGAGGGTGATTGATAAATGAATTCACAAACTGATGGAAAGTAAGATGGGAGATGAACAGTTCCGATTCAAATAAGGATATGGCACATACAAACCAATGTTTGCAGTGAGACAGATAGTGAAGAAGAAGCTGGAGATGAGGAAAGAGTCCAACTGGGCATTCCATGACATGGAGAAAGCATATGACAATGTCCCAAGAAAGCTGATCCGGGCAGTCCTGTGATGGATCTACGTCCCAGAAACATTGGTAGAATTAGTGCAGGCTATGTAAAAGTACCCAACAACACAAGTATGAACAGTGTACAGACTCACAAATGGGATTCCAGTGGGAGTAGGTGTAAATCAGGGTTTATCTCTGTGCGGGTCTATATTTGATAATCGAACTTTCAAAAGTTCGACTGTCATATGGTCGACACCATATGATCGAACTTTTAAAAGTTTGAATATTTAATAAAAAAAAAAAGTACACAAATAACCTACCTGAACATTTTAAGCAGGGGGGCAATTTCCCCTGCAACAACCACGTGAGGGGCTGTACCCTCCCACTCTTTAAATATACGAACTCCGAGATTGCACTACAGTGTAGAAAAGGGAAATCTTCCCATTCCGCACTGTACGAAGATCTCCGTTAAAACGTTCGAACTTTCAAAAATTCGATTATATGGTGTCAACCATATGACAGTCGAACTTTTGAAAGTTCGATTATCTAATATAGATCCTCTCTGAGCCCACTGCTGTTCTCACTGGTGATGGACTACATTAGCAAATGGGTCAGAAAGGATAAATCAGCAAAGCTGCTGTAGACAGACAATGTGGCATTACAAACAGGCTCTGGAAAGGAACTTCAGCAAATGACAGGGGAATAAAATGCAAAACTAAAGGCACATGGGATGAAACTAAGTAGAGAGAAGACAAGACAATGATCATGGCAGCAAAAAGGGAAAATCAGAAGAAGCTGAAAATTGAGACAGAAAAGAAATAGAAGAACAGATTAACAGCTTCAAGTATTTGGGAGGAGATGCTGAAGAGAAGGGAGGTCTCAATAAGGAGTGTTGGGGTAGTGGGTGACAGAAGAATGTCAAAAGAGCTGAAAAGTAAAGTGTACAAAACAGTGGTGTCATCAGTACTATTGTATGGTGCAAAAACCTGGGAAATGAAGGCAGAGTAGCTGTGAAAGCTAGAGGTGATGGAGAAGAAGCACCTGAGATGGATAGTAGGATGCAAATTGTGGGACAAATGAAGAAATGAGAACATCACACCAGAAGCTAAAGAAAGTACAGTTGTGTACACTTACCATAAATGTAGATGTTCGAGTGTATTCACTGTTGCAGTCATTACATTTGGGTTATCTGCTTGCAGGTAGTCCTCAGTTGGCCTGATTAACAAAGTCTTGGGTCCCGCATCGGATGCTGTCCCTTTTTCCATGACGTCAGGTCGTCAGGGGTATAAAACATGCAGCCGACGCCATTACATCAGTTTTTCTTGCCCCAGATGTCAGGTGCCCCCTAATGGGGAGAAATTAGATATAAAAGTACAATGAAATACCTCCAACAAAAAAGCAAATACACCAAAAAGGCTTTTACACATAGTAAAGGAAAGTAGAGGTATAGCCAAAAGAAGTTAGGGGGCTGGAGGGAGGGTAACCAGGACTGCAACAGTGAATACACTCGAACATCTACATTTATGGTAAGTGTACACAACTGCACTATGTTCTTTGTGTTTCACTGTTGCAGTCATTACATTTGGGTAGATTCCGAAAGCTGTTGATGGGAGGAGGAATTTAGATAGCATTAGGACCAGCTATAAGGCCCTGCAAGACTGCAGTGACAAAGCCAGCACTGGATTGACAGAAAATTGTCAAATGGTAATGCTTGGTGAAAGTATGTACAGAACTCCAGGTAGCAGCTTCTAGGATGTCCCTGGTAAGGACACCTCTGAGAAAGGCTGTAGAGGTAGATGCAGCCCTGGTGGAGTGAGGTCTGATCCCCTGGGGAATAGGTTTTCCATGTTGCTTATAGCAGAAATGAATGCAATGGCCTATTCATTTAGAAATAGTTTGTTTTGAAATAGCCTTCCCCTCTGCCCCTGCAGCAAATGCTACCAGCAGTTGTTCAGATTTCCTTTGAGGTTTAGTCCTGTCGAAGTAGAATCTGAGTTGTCTGTGCACATACAAGGAATGCAATATCCATTCTCCTTTGTTCTGTGGATTGAGAAAGAAGGTTTGCAAATGAATGGACTGATTAAGAGCCACACTGGATACCACCTTGGGCATGGGATGGATTGGTTCTGAGGGACACCCTGTCCACATGAAAGATGATGAAAGGATCCACTGCCATAAGGGCCAGTAATTCAGATACCCTTCTAGCTGAAGTGATTGC
Organism: Protopterus annectens; assembly: GCF_019279795.1. NCBI lineage: Eukaryota > Metazoa > Chordata > Ceratodontiformes > Protopteridae > Protopterus > Protopterus annectens. Next base: position 1,332,320,428 of record NC_056743.1, read on the forward strand.
TAAAAGGAAAGCTGTTTTCCAAGAAAGAATTTTTAGGTCTGCAGTAGCAGCTGGTTCGAAAGGAGGTATAGTGAGTTTCTCCAAAACAAAGTTAAGGTCCCAGGCTGGAGTTGGAGATCTCCTGGGTGGTCTTAAATTTTTGACCCCTCTGAGGAACTGCTTGAGCAGTGGATGAGAGAAGAGGGGGGGTTCTGTGTTATAATGAGCTGAAATGGCTGAGGCGTGGATTTTAATGGAGAAAAAAGACAGGCCCTTGTGAAGCATCTCAGTTAAGTATTGTAAAATCTGAGGTAAATTGGGCTCTGCTGTGCTCATCCCTTGAGACTGGTTCCAGGCACAGAATCTTTTCCATTTTTCAGCATAGAATTTTCTAGTGCTAGGCCTCCTTGCCTCTAAAAATGATATCCATCACAGGTTTACTGAGGGATGGTAAGGGAGAGATTATGTAATTAGCCAGGCTGCAAGGTTCAGTGTTACAAGCTGAGGGTGCAGAATCTGGTTCTCCTGTTGAGACAACAGGGAAGGAGTCTGAGGCAGGTTTCATGGGGCACATGCACAGGAGGGGGTACCAGTGTTGGCACGGCCAGTCTGGAGCAATCAAAATCATCCTTGGTTTGTCCTGTTTGATTTTTAGTAGTACTTTGGAGAGCAGAAGCGGGGGGGGGGGGCATAGACTGATAGTTCTTTTCAGCTGAAGGACAGAGCATCCACTTTCCAGGCTTATTTGTGGGGAGTCCTTGTGCAAAATTTGTCCAATTGGTAGTTCTGGGGAGAGGCAAACAGGTCTATATCTGGGCTCCCCCATTTGCTTGTCAACATGTTGAAAATCCTTGGTTCCAGTTTCCACTCGTGTGAGTCCATAAGGTTTCTGTGTAGTCCATCTGCCAGTGTATTTAACTTTCCTGGCAGGAATTGAGCTTGTAGGTGCACTTGGTAGCTCAAGGTCGTGTTCCACAATGCCATGGCTAGTCTGTAGAGGGGGTAAGAATGTGTGCCCCCCTGCTTGTTTATGTACCACATAACAGTGGTGTTGTCCGTCTTTACCATTAGTTGTCCTGGAAGAATGTGATCCTTTAAGCTAACATTTCTTTTTGATTGATATGCAGGTGCATTTGACTTGGGTTCCATTTTCCCTGAATGCACTTCCCTGCCAGGTGAGCCCCCCATGCATAGTCTGATGCATCTGTTGTTAGGGTTTGGGTGGCAGGGGGTGGTGTGAAAGGTAGTCCCTTGTTTTGGTGGCAGGCTTCTGCTCACCAAAGGAACACTAGGCATAGGCAAGGCATGATAGGAATCATTGCTTCTAGATCCTGAGAATGTTGACACCATAGGCTTTTTAGATACCACTGTAGTTTCCTCATATGCAGTCTTGCATATGGAACTAGAAGAATGCAGGAGGCCATGAACCCCGAGGCTTGCAGTATTTGTCTTGCAGATAGCAGGGTCTTTGTGGCCACTTGTTTGAAGTAGGTTGTGGTACCATGTGTGATTTCTTTTCATTTATGGTGTACCCCAAACAAGTTAGAACCCTTTGTACAAAGGACAGATGATTCAAAAGTATGTCCTGGCTTTCTGCCTGAATGAGACAATCGTCCAGGTATGGGTATATTTGAATATTTATTTGCCTGCAAAATGCAATAACTGGAGCTAGGCACTTTGTGAATACCCTAGGCGCAGTAGATAAGCCAAAGGGCAGTGCAGAGAACTGATAGTGCGCGTAGCCTGCTTTGAAGCATAGGTATCTTCTGCAAGATTCCCTGATTGGGATGTGTAGGTATGCTTCTTTTATATCTAGTGTTGCCAACCAGGCATCTTTGCCTAACATAGGAAGTAATTGTTGAAAAGTCAGCATCTTGAATTTTGGAATCTCCAGAAAGGTGTTTAGAGTAGACAGGTCCAGGATAGGACACCATGAATCATTTTTTCTGGGTACCAGGAAAAGTCTCGAGTAGAATCCTTGTCCCTTTTCCTCTTCTGGTACCAGTTGAATAGCCCCCATACTTAAGAGAGAAAGTACTTGTTTTTGGGCCTCTGCTCACTGATTTGGGGGTAGGTCCGGCCACCCGCTTGGTGTTGGCAATATATGGAAGTGAAATCTGTATCCCTAGGACACTATATTTAAAACCCATTTGTCCTGGGTAATGAGTTCCCAGTTCTTTGCATGAAGAGCAATCTTTCCCCCCAAAGGGGCAGACAGTTGATAAGTGCTTGGAAATTTTAAAAGGAAGTCATTGGGACAGTTTACCATAGGGGGGAGTCTTATTACTCTGAGATTTGGAAGTGGAGGCCCCACTGCTTAGTCCTGTGTGTGGCTTGGGACTGAATCCTGGGGTTTTTGCTGTGTCTGTGTTTGGTTTGAGAAGACCTGGAAGGGGCTGGAAAGGACCAATTGTTAGAAGGCCAGTGCCTACTAAATCTAGGAGGCTGAACTTTGCATAGATTTAGCTTTATCTTCCATCTTTTTAAGAACTTCCTCAGCCTTGTTGCCAAACAGGCGGTCCTGATTTAAGGCAGCATCCAACAATTTAGCTTTAACATGATCAGGCAAAGATTGCTCCTTAAGCCAAGCATGCCTTCTGAGCACAGACCCAGTAACAGTGGCCCTGCAAGAGGCCTCTAATGAATCAAAACCACATTGCAAAGTGTGTTTTTTATAACTTGTTCAGCAGAATGCATTAACTCCTGTAATTCTTTATTTTCCACACAGTCAGGAATCAACATCATTTTCTGTTTAAGCAATCCAATAACATATTGCTGATACTTTAACATATGAAACTGGCAGTTTAAAGCCCTAATGGCCAAGGTTGCAGAAGTGTAAACCTTCTTACCCCATCTATCCAGCGCCCTGGAGTCTCTATCAGAAGTGGTAGGATTTTTAGCAGTAGAAGCCTTAGTGCCCTTGGACCCCTGTGAAATAATCTCTGGATCCGCAATGGGATTTTTTAAAAAGAAACTTGTGTAACTCAGGAACCCTGTAGTATCTGTCTGGTTTTCTGGGAGCAGGAGGCAAGGAATGAGGGGCCAAACTAGATTCTGAAAAAGCACCATCAACAATGTCTAGTACAGGAGGAATAGCTAAAGGCTTGTGCTGAGGTAGGAGTAAGAAATCCCTAAGCCTGTTTTTTGAATCAGAAAAATCCTGGCTTTCCCAGTGGAAATGCTCCCTTAGAGTATGTAAGGTTTCCCCAAAAGAAAAATCCTCTGGAGGGGAAGCAGAGGGAATGGAGTCCTCTGCATCAGAATCCTCATAAGTAGGTAAGGGCAAATCCAGATCATCAGAAGAATCAGAAAAAACAGAATCCTGGTCAGAAGATTCATAAATCACTTCAGTCATAGGCCTCTTAGAAAGGGGGGTTGGCTACCCCCGATTAGAGTAATTAGATCTTCAGCCATTCTTATTATTTGTTTTTTAGGCATAGAGGCCTGAGCATGTGGCCTGGGCGTTGTTTTTTTAGGCATGGTTTGAGATTTAGGCCTAAGAGAAGAAGGAGGCTTCAGTTTAATATGCAAGTCCATAGGCCTGAATACACCTTCAGAAGCTGGTGCCTGCACAGCGGCTCCGGACCTATCCAAGGTAGAGACATCCGCGGGTTCCACAGTTGAAGCACCTCGCGGCATACCGGACTCTGACTGGGTCTCAGTAGAGCCCTGCAAATCAGAAATAGTGGGTACCAGGGGCTGCGAAAGCACCTCACTCAGTACCGGCGAACTGGCGACTGGCTTAGGAGAAGCGTCATCGGCAGTTTTGGACCTCGGCGGCCTGTCTCTGTCTTTATCTTTGCATTTTTTCGGAATCCCGGTAGTCGGATAGCTAATCGACAACATTTCTGGATAATTAAACCAAGAACCGAAATATTTAGAGGTGAAAATATACCGACGACGGATAGTGCGCTGATTAAATAAAGCACAAAACCAACAGCAAGGTACGTCGTGGTCAGGGCCTAGGCAAGGAATATAGTATGAATGAAAATCTTTATGAGGTATTTGCTTTCCACAAGTAATGCAATTATTAACTTTTACTGACATCGGTAAGGAGCAAGAAAAAGTTTCCTCAACAGTACTTAGCTTTAGTTGAAGACTTTGGTTCTGAAACTCAAAAACGAAAATTTCAGGAGTCGGCCGACCAGCACTTGCAAACTGCTTCTGCTTCGGGCACCGCATGGCAAGAAAGACTGATGTAATGGCATCGGCTGCATGTTTTATACCCCTGATGACCTGACGTCATGGAAGAATGATATGTGTTCAGTTAGTTGCATTTTGAAAAATAGAAATATGTGTAGATAGTACATTTGTTTTATAACGGCAATTGTAGCTGAACATGTTGTTGAACCTTATTATTAGGTATTTTTGAACATGAAAAGCTGTATAGAATTTAAGGGAATGTTTATTACATATACTTTTTATTTATGATTTTATAGATAATGGTACAGATGAATACATCACATACATATATATTTTTACAGGTCATAAGTATTACATTTAGGGTTATTTTTAAAATGTTATAATAACAAGTATAGTATATTAGGTACTAGGAAATTTTAAAGTGTGTTTTTGATTAAACTGAGTGGGTTGTTATTTTAAAGCACTACATCTTTAAAGTTTGAACAGCAGCATAATTATGTAATTGTGATGTCACTGGTAATACTAAATTAAACTCATAGTGTTTTTAATTACAAGGTCTTCTGTTGAAGTTTGCTTAGTGCAAACGAAAAGCGTTTGTATTAGTGTATTTACATTGTGCTTAAAGACTTGCATTATACAGTTTATTGTATCTTGCAATAAACTTTTTAGAGTGTACCTTGGACCGGCTTCTCGTCACTTGTTTTGTTGTCATGGAAGAAGGGACAGCAACCGACGCAGGACCCAAGACTTTGTTAATCAGGCCGACTGAGGGCTACCTGCAAACAGATAACCCAAATGTAATGACTGCAACAGTGAAACACGAAGAACATCTTCCAATTTCAGACAAGGTCAAAGAAAATAAATTATGGTGGTTTGGGAATATGTGCAGGAAAGCTGAAGATGATCTGGTGAAGAAGTTGGGAAAAGCTGAAAAAAGATAAGGATTTCTGGTGAAGAGATGGATAAATTATGTGAGAGAAGACCTGCAACAGTCATACATGATGGTCAAAGAAGGGAGGAGTATAACACTGAATCAAGAGAGGTAGTGACAGCTGGGTTGAAGCCCTGAGCACATGAAGGGAAAAAGGGATTTGATGATTATGACGAATGCATCCATATACCTCTCTACCTAAATGTTTTATAAACAAGCAGGCTGTACAATTGCCTTTGATGCTGAGAAGACCAGATGTTTGTAGATTCTGTCCCCCAACCATATGCTTAGTTTAATGCTGAAGTTCTCATATTGCAGTGTAGTATTAGGAGGTACTGAGATTCTTCAGATGATGGCTGGGATTCACAGATGGTAAGTGCAATGTACCCTGCAAAATACTGTTGTTTGCAGCCGTGCACAGGGTGTGGACAATTTCAAAACACTGGCTTCACAAAAGCACAATAGTTAAAATTACACAATGTGCAGGACATGCAAATGAAGGCATAATGATATGTAAATAAGAAATGCTATGCAACTGAACAATATGGAATATACAGATGCGGGAGTTCGACATGGCAGAGTGATTCAGAGATGTATAGATGGTGACACTTTACACTAGCGCTCTTTCAGTTTGAACACTGTGATTTGTAGATACAAGACATAGAAGCAGCAGTAACTCAGCAACATGTGTTGTTAGCCACTGTTGGAGCCAATACTGGCAATGTTGCATCCACTGACTGCCTGTGCCAGCATACACAATACAGGCAGTGACTCACATCTCAACACCTGACAGAGCAGTAGAGAATCAACCACCTCTGAGTTGACATAGACACACTACAGAACCTAAGCGTGCTGCCCACAAGTGGAATCAAGGGTTGTGCATGCTATTCCCTTTCCTTTGGACACAAACAAATGTATAGCAATGACCATCCTAGTTACAGGGACCTTCCAGTGATATTAAGGGAAAACTTTAGGGAGTTGAGGGTCACTGCCTTTAACAAGTTTGTAAATAACATGCTACCACAAATGTTGGAGCATATGTGGTACCCAAAGACACCAAAAGACAAAATCAACACTGTGCATGCATTCTACCAGTTTGCATGCTTCCCTGATGTCCTGGGTATCATAGACTGCATCCATATTGCTAAGAAGTTCCCATCTGATCCAGGGAAACAGTGATACATAAATAAACAGGAATGGTTACCACTCCCTGAACAGCCAGGTGGTGTGTAATGCCCAGGTCATTATCTATATTTTGTTCATATTCATCACCATGGCAATTTGCCTAATTTGCATATACAGCATACATCCAACCTGTACCGATAGTTCCTGTGAGAGGACTTCCGAAAGGGTCACCTGATTGGTAAATGCAGACATGTGACGGACACAATGGCTTATACATACAGGTCTCATGTACTCTGGGACAGTGGAAGCATGCCACATATACTACCATATCTTATTTATTAGTGGTGAGACAAGATATTACTTTCAGCCATGGAAAATGACCCCTACTGACAACCTTCAAGCAATGGCAAAAATGTCACACATATACCAAAGTTGTTAAAAGAGCCTTTGAACGTCTGAAGTGTGCATTCTTTGTTTAGACACCTCCAGAAGGGAATTACAATATATCCCTAAGATAGCAGTAACATATTTGCAGTGTGTATGCCATGATGCAGAATACAGTCCTGTGGAAACATGATGTGCAACCCAGCAATACTATACCAGGACTAGCTGTAATGGATGCAATAACAGCAGAATTCCAGGATACAGAGAAAGACAATGGAGGAGCAGAGCCGCAACCAAGGCAGCAATGAGTGCAATACATTTCAGCACCTGCTATGGTCATGACATAAGCAACACAGAATAAAATGCTGCATGCTTTAACATTAAGACTATGCAAAGCAGTAGATAGTTTGGTCGTACTGTGCATCAGACATCAAAAAATCCTCACAGGTTAGGGGCTGGGTGTGGCACAGTCATCATCACTTGCACAGGTGGAAGGGACACTGACACTTCCCTCTAACACAGCAGTGTGGGATAAGTCATGGGAGGTGGATGCAGTAACCTTGTACTCTGGGAGGTTGTTAAATATGAGGGATCAGGGCTCCTCCAGTGACAGGGTTGGAGGATCACTACATGACCATTGGAGGAGTGCACTGTACTTAGGCTGGATCTATACCATGGCCGGGATAGGGGACCCTACAGGGCCACCCTAAAGTGACTTCTTATAAGTAGAGACTAAGTAATGTTTCCGATTAGAACCATGGGTGACACGCATGTGTCAGCATGCAACATTGTGTGTCTTCTGATGTGAGACATCCTATGCATGTCCACCTTGTGTCCAGTCTGTCCTATGACTATGGATCTCACAGCCAGCAGAGGCAAACTGGATAGGCAACACCCAATCAAATGATCCTGTTCAAGAAATAATAATAAAAACATATATAAGTGAAGAACAAGAAGAGTGGATATATTTTCTTAAGGGCAGCACTGGAAATGATATCCGTGTAGCTCATACTTCATATCTTGATGCACACAACTTCTTTTCCAGTAAATATCTCTTCATTACTGACTGTGACTCAGGAAATGAAGTCCATCCCAAGTCCACCACACATACCTGTCAACTGTCCAGAATTTTTCATAATGGCCAGGTTTTTAACTCATATTTTGGTCTGTTCCTCATAAAATATGTGGTTTTCTGGCAATCATAAAAGACTGAAGTCACTAAATGTTGCTTATTTTATTTATACTTTGTTGACTGGGTTAGTCCCACTAGGCTAGTGGTCTCTTTTCAGAGGAGATCCAAGATGGTATTTCTACTACTAGGAAAATTTGACCAGGGCATCAGGGAACGTCCCCTACTCATCATTATTTTGAGTGGGACCCAATTTGCATGAGAACTTCCTGTTTCCATTCCAGGCACAGGCAGCCTAGAGAAACAGGGAGGCAGATGGCTAGAAAAAGAAATAATGGAGTGGTGAGAGAAATGGAGGAGAAAGCTAATATTGAAACCAGAGAATGCATGCAGATTTCTGAGGAGATGTTTCAAAAAATCTGTTTGATGGAGATGAGTTGGCAAATGATGGCTTTATAATTACAGCCCGCCAGGGTTGCAGGATGATTAACTTCAAGAAATGGTGATGCAGAGTGAGCCACAAAATGAAGGAGATGTTTTCTGGGGGGGCATTATGGAGAAAATACAAAAGGAGGATACAGCAACAATCCTAAAGAATATTTCTAAAATGGATCATAGGATCATAGCAGGTTACTAGGCTAATGGTTCTGGGGCCCTTACAAGCCTAGCCAAGAGTTTATTCCCATAAAGAAACCTCAGTCAGCACCTTTTGTCACTGTCAGTGAGGGACACGGGTGGAACCCCAGGGACAAATGTGTGTTTTACCATCCACTCATCAAGGTTGCTCTTGAAGAGGGTCAGCGAGGTACTATGTTTGATGTGTATGGGAAGTCTATTCCAGAGACAGGGCAGCCTCTGGGAGACAAACCTGTCTCTCCAGCAAGTTTTGTTGATGTTGCATATTAGATTCAGGCCTTTCAAGCAGGTAATGTGCGAGGAGTTAGACTTATGGATATGGAGCATCTCTAGTAGGGCAGGGTCTAAGATTGCCTTGTAGGCGAGAAACAGATCACCTCTGAGCAATCTATATGATACCAAGTAGAGTGACAGTGATTTGAGCCTGTCCACACAGAACAGGTTTTGGAGGCAATGGATTCTCTTTGTGAGGTATTTCTGTGGCCTTTCCAGTTGGTGCAGATGTTTGGAGAGGTACACACCAAACGGGGTGTTATAGTCAATTATTGGTCTAATGAGGGAGAAGTATAGAGAGGTAATAACCTCCTTTTTTCTGGATGTAATCCCTTTACTTATGAGATGAACCAAGTAAAAGGCTTTTCTGACCACTGCTGCTATATGATGGTCGAATGTAAGATTGTTATTAATCTGAGTACCCAGGTCTCTCACCACAGATTGTGTGCTTAAGGGGTTGCCGTTGATGTGGTAATCAGTAGGGTCCGTGTTTTTGCTGAATGGTATGATGATACTTTTTTATGCATTTAGCTTGAGGCCATGACTTGCTGTATGTTAACATCATTTGGAGAGTCAATGACAGCACCCAACTTACAGTCGTCCATAAACTTGGTCAGCCACAGGCCTTTAGTCATTGCCTGGACCCCTGAGAAGTATATTCCAAACAGTATGTGTCCCAGGACAGATCCTGGGGAACTCCACTAGTGACAGGTCTGCTATCGGAGGTGGAGGCACCTATTTTGATCTTGAGGGTCCTGTCGGTGAGCCAGTTGGCCACCCACCTGATGAGAGAGGGACTTATGCCAAGTTGTGTTAGCTTCTCGAATGGGGGATTGTATCAAAGGCCTTGGCCAAGTCAAGGTAAGCTGTATGTACTGACTTTCCCTCATCCAGGGCCTTGGTGACAGTCTCAAAGGAGTCAGACAGGTTCAACAGGAAAAATATGCCCTTGACAAATCTGAACTGGGTGGGGTCAAGTGCTTGGAGATTGCCTATGTCCTTGTTTATGAGATCCATAATAATACGCTCCATGGTTTTACAGATCAGACTTGTCAAGCTAATGGGGTGAGAGTTTCCAAGGTCAGTAGTGGCACCACCTTTGTACAAGGGGATGACAGTGGCAGTTCTCCAATCTGCTGGAATGAAGCCTGTACTTGGGCTGTGGTTTAATAGGGTGCTCAATGGCGAAGCCAGTTCTTGCTGGAGATGGTGTCTGGGATACTGTAAAGTCCCATGGAAGCTGTGTTATTTGCCTTGAATAGGGTCTTTAACACTTGATCTATGGAGATATGAGGTGTGGGGCAAGTACTGGGGATGTCAAAAGGGCCTTTGGGGGGGACAGGGGGTGACGTTTGCACTGAATCTATCTGCTAGCAGGTTGGCTAAGTCAACAGGATCAGTGTAAGTGATACTGTTAAGTACTAATTCAGAACAAACCTGGGCCTTGCCATGGAGGTTTCTGATGTAACTGAATAAGGTTTTGTGGTTTCCCTTTGTTTCGGAGGCTGGTTTTGATTCATAATTGGCTTTGGAGGTTTTCATTAGTGATCTAATTTGCTTGTTGAGGCTAATGAGGGAGTTTTTCTAATTTAGAATTTGTTCCTTTTTACCCTTGGACAACAGTTTCTTCCATTTGTTATAAAGCCTGTTGATAGAGGATGTCTATCAAACAGGTTTGTTTTTCCTTGCAGAGCAGGATTTAGCTCTGTTGGATATGGCTGAGTCCATGCAGTTGTGCAGATGCTTGTATACTACACTGGCATAGTGTTCAGCATAGTTGTCTGCATCCTCGGAGGGGGCAGTGGTGTGAAGCTGCTTACACCCTCCCTTAGGAGACTGCAGTCAGCTTTTGAGAAGTTTTTTAGTTTGATTATGGCTGGGATGGGGGTTGGGTGGGATAGAAACTTTGAATGAGACAGTCTGATGATTTAATCTCACCAGGGAGGAACATACTATGGGAGTGGTGCAGCGGTCGCCCATTTGGTGAGAATCAAGTCCAGAATGTTATCTCTGCTTGTGGGGCATGAGACGAGCTAGTCTAGTGTGTTAGAATTGATAAAGTCAAGGAATCATACTAAAAAACAGCAGCAAACAGACTCAGGTGCAAATCCAACCAAACCAAAAAAAACAGCACCAACAGCACAAGGAGACCACCAGATTGAAGGTTTTTAGCACAGTTACCTTTATTATTCGCTATTTGTCATACAGACTTCCTCAGAAACTAAATACAAAATACAAACACTTACTTTTAAATGAACACCAACCAATCAGAATCAGTAATTGGTTAACTGATTTGCTTGCATCACACAGCACATTAAACTCTGTTTAAAAAACAACTCAAAATATATTTAATGCAAAACTATTTTTCTATTTCTTAAAAAACATTTGATGTTGACCAGGTCATTAAGACCAGGGGAGAGATAAGAAGTGATCCTAAGCTGCCACTCTGCTTCCTTCTGCTCAACTAAGTTTCTAAAATCACCGCCCCTTTGGTCTTGTTTAACTACTTGCAAAATAGAAAAATTGAACTTTTTCCAGTTAACACACTCAACAGAATGCTTGTATAAAGTGTTGTTAAGATTATTCTTTTTTATTGCATATTCATGTTCTAAAATTCTCTTTCTCAAAGGCCTAGTTGACATACCAATGCAGAATGCAGGACATGAAGAACAAAGGGCAATATATAGAACACACGATGTGCCACAATCAAACTTACCCGGGACCTTTAAGGTCCTCTCTAGATGTAACAGGGAAATATATGGGCCCTCATAAATAAATCTACATGATCTGCATCTGTTACACTTATACATGCCCTATCCCTCTACAGAAATTTTAGGTGCCATTCTACCAGATTCATGCATGTGTTTGATACTAGAATTCCTTTTATATACAAAAGAGGGACTGTCCCCTAATACCTCGGAAATATCATTATTTCCTAAAAGAATTCTCCAATTTTCACAAAGGTTATTACATATAAACATAGAACCAGTTCTAACTTACAAACAGGAAATGCACAGGAAAAACGATATCCAACTGCCCAAGATGTAAAAAATACAGGTTTATTGTCCAACGCACAAAATGAGCAGCACCAATTCACCAATGACCTAGGTTTTGTCTCAAAGCACTGACTTCATCAGATTGGTGAACCAGTAACCGACATTATATATACAACTTAATCAACTAATTATAACTAATTAACAATACCTAATTCAATAAATCTCAATACCCCCCTGACAACCTAAAGTGTTTATTTAAACTAAACAATATCCGCTCAACCACATAAAGAAAGTTAAAAACGTATGTGAAGGAAAAGTGTGTAGCAAAAAAACTAAAAATATTAAAAATGTTATAAATATTGCTGGTTTCTGTATCATTATGTTTAGTGGCATCCAAAATTATGAAGGTTACTATTCTAAGATGCAATCAAACATAAAAACTTGTAAACATATATTAAGACATTACTATGTATGTGTAAACTTAAATGTATATGTGCATTTATAAAAAAGTAGCTATTTGTACTTAATATATTAATGGAAACAGTTTATGATAATAATTTCTGCTTTTCCAAAAGTTGAAACTACAACAACACATAACCACAATCTGGAAGGTATAAAAAATGTGTATGGAAACAGTGTGAACAATGTATGTATACATATATTTCCATCCAAAAGTAAGCTTGTAACACACATTCAATTTTTTTAAGGATGTTGAAAAATCATTGTTTATGTTTTGTGTTACAAATAATTCAGCCACAAATATGTTTTAATCTAAGCCAAGGTTTGATAGAAATGTACTCATTCAACCCTGGATAAGTACATGCATCAAGCCTAAGTTGCCATGTGAGTTCACTCATATCCAAATGATATCTAGTGATTCTGCCCTGTTGGTCCCAAGTCACGTGTTGTATCACACAAAATTTAAATTGATGTTTACTGTTGGCTATCACATGTCTTGCTAGGGCATTAGTGGGTTTTTTGTGCTGTATATCTAGGATATGTTCCTTAATCCTATCAATAAACCTTCTACATGTCTTTCCCACATAGAATGCCCTGCAATCTTGGCATTTAGCTAAATAAACCAGATTTTTGGTGTGACAATCAAAGTGGCCTCCAATGACAATGTCACAATTATTAATCAATACAAAGCTGAACCACGAACAACTTATAAAACCAAAAACCAGAAGTTTAGAGATACCAGTGTTCCAAATAGCTCGGATAAATAATCCACACCAAGTTTAGCGCTTTCAATCACTTCTTTATTCTGTGACCTTCCTCAGAAACATTTGATTTTCTTTGTTACTTCCTTTTATACCCCACAACAGGAACTTACATCATAATTAAACAATTATTTTGTAAAATACCATATAATGCATATTTGTTATTTAAAACTATGTATAAATAATACAATTTGTCTTTACTCCATAAAATTCTTTGTAAGAAATGTATTTGTGAATATATAAATATACATTGTAATCTATAATGAATAGTCTTTACTTTAAAAATGTTTTTATCTGTACATTAAAAAACATTTTAAGTTTATTGTGTCATTCAATCCGGGAAACTTATCAGCTCCCAAATAGAGCTGCCAATATGCTTCTTTGCATTCTAGAATGTTATTTAAGTCCCCATTCAAACTTACTTTATCTACACTGTCCAATACAAAAAATTCAAACTTTTTGAATTCTTCACAAGTGATAGAATGCCTAAACAAAGCGTTAAATTTATCATTCTTCTTTATGGCTAGGTTATGTTCATATATGCGTCTTTTTAAATTTCTTTTGGTTTTGCCAATGTAATATTGTCTGCATGTCACACATCTCGCTACATAAACTATTAGTTCACTGTTACAATTGAAATAGTTCTTAGCCCAAAATGTTTCATTAAATAGGCCTATTGTAACGAAGGAAGTGTTGGTAATAAACCTACACTGCTTACAGTTGTTACAACTGTAAGTTCCCTTTTTGATTGTGCAGGCCCTAGATGGCTTTTTAAATTCTCCATGAAATTCTAACATGCTCTTAATGTTTGAAACCTTTTTGTAAGTGAATTTGGGACTTAAACCTAAAATGTCAACTAGGTCTTTGTTCCCCACAATGATGTTCCAATTTTCTGTTATGTTTTTTATTATCCACATTTCATCTACTATAGGAATGGGAAAAGATATTCGATAATCATCTTTGTTTTCTACTATACAACTGTATTCACTCAAATTTCCAGCTTCTATCATGATTTCTGTGGACTGTAATATTGGTCTTGCCACATTTTTCCTCAACATCAAAACTTCTTTTTCTATTTTACTAATCCACTTATTGTTGTAACCTCTTTTTTGAAACAACCTATTCAAAATTTTTCCTTCTTTTAGGAATGTATCATCGACTGTCAGTGCACAAGTTATTTGATGGTACGGGGATTCAAATAATGGAAATTATGGTCAAATACAATAAGATCAAAATTGACCTAATGCTGAAAGAATTGGATGATATGAAAAAAGATATGTCTTTGAAAGACACTTTTGAAAAAAGTACAGTTAAGTGCCCAGATTTATGTAATAGAGCAAGGGGTAATTTTAAATGAGGTAGGTGCACAACTTGCAAACACATATGGATAACAGGACAAAAAGTATTGATTAATAATTGTGACATTGTCAACGGAGGCCACTTTGATTGTCACACCAAAAATCTGGTTTATTTAGCTAAATGCCAAGATTGCAGGGCATTCTATGTGGGAAAGACATGTAGAAGGTTTAGAGATAGGATTAAGGAACATATCCTAGATATACAGCACAAAAAACCCACTAATGCCCTAGCAAGACATGTGATAGCCAACAGTAAACATCAATTTAAATTTTGTGTGATACAACACGTGACTTGGGACCAACAGGGCAGAATCACTAGATATCATTTGGATATGAGTGAACTCACATGGCAACTTAGGCTTGATGCATGTACTTATCCAGGGTTGAATGAGTACATTTCTATCAAGCCTTGGCTTAGATTAAAACATATTTGTGGCTGAATTATTTGTAACACAAAACATAAACAATGATTTTTTAACATCCTTAAAAAAATTGAATGTGTGTTACAAGCTTACTTTTGGATGGAAATATATGTATACATACATTGTTCACACTGTTTCCATACACATTTTTTATACCTTCCAGATTGTGGTTATGTGTTGTTGTAGTTTCAACTTTTGGAAAAGCAGAAATTATTATCATAAACTGTTTAGATTAATATATTAAGTACAAATAGCTACTTTTTTATAAATACACATATACATTTAAGTTTACACATACATAGTAATGTCTTAATATATGTTTACAAGTTTTTATGTTTGATTGCATCTTAGAATAGTAACCTTCATAATTTTGGATGCCACTAAACATAATGATACAGAAACCAACAATATTTATAACCTTTTTAATATTTTTAGTTTTTTTGCTACACACTTTTCCTTCACATACGTTTTTAACTTTCTTTATGTGGTTGAGCAGATATTGTTTAGTTTAAATAAACACTTTAGGTTGTCAGGGGGGGGTATTGAGATTTATTGAATTAGGTATTGTTAATTAGTTATAATTAGTTGATTAAGTTGTATATATAATGTCGGTTACTGGTTCACCAATCTGATGAAGTCAGTGCTTTGAGACGAAACCTAGGTCATTGGTGAATTGGTGCTGCTCATTTTCTGCATTGGACAATAAACCTGTATTTTTTACATCTTGGGCAGTTTGGATATCGTTTTTCCTGTGCATATTACATATAAACATATTGTCCACACTCATATCCAAACAAAACCTCAGGGCATCCTTCTTTATATGTCCCTCTGTCTTATCCAAACTGACTTGTTTGTGAATCCATTTCATAAAATAGGAGGAAAGCCCATTTGCCTCCTGAGAATTATCTCATCAGCTGCTTCTCTACGTAGTTTTTCAGGGTAACCCCTCTGTTTAAATAGATCTTTTATAAATTCTAACTCCTTGATAAAAACACTGTCTTCTACTATCACATGAGAAGCCCTGATAAATTGGCCATGTGGGATATTTTCTTAATAAAATGAGGGTGCGCACTTTTAAAATGCAAAAATGCTTTTCCTTTGTAAAGCACTGTAAAATCTATACTCATTACTGTCCCAGGTTACACTCACATCTAAAAAAGAAACATTAGAACCACATTCACCTACAACAAATTTTAAAAAAAGCCATGCTGTGACTTAAATCCACAAATTTTGTACATCAAAATGTTCTTTATTAATAATAAAAAACAGGTCATCTGCAAACCTTTTATAAAAGACAACATTGCCAAAAGAACAAATATTGGGCAGTACTTCTAAATCCTACCAACATAAAACAAGATTTGCTTAGGTGGACCCAACCGTGGCCCCCATCGCAACACCCTTTATATGTTTGTAAAAAACATTGCTAAAAGTGAAATAAGAATTTTCCAATAAAGTGTCCAACAAACATGTATACACTGTAATATCATGGTTGGTTAATGCACTGTATTTGCCCCAAAACCACCTAATACTATCCACACCCTCTTCCTTAGGAATACAAGTGAAGAGGGGAAACAACATCAACTGTTGATAAAATTAAATCACCACACACTTTGTCAGATAAAACAAAAGACCGTAACTGGTCTAAAAATCCCAGGAATCTGCTACAAATGAAGGTAATGTCTTTACATAAGGTTTAAGAACATAATCCAAAAAAAGAGATATATAATCTGTTGCGTTACCTGAAGCAGAAATAATGGGTCTGAAAGGGGGGCTTGTAAGCAATTTGTGCAGTTTGGAATTCCCAAACAAAACACCAATTCTAGGTTGTTTGACATAAAAAAATTAAACACTTCATTGTTAATGTCTCCATTCAAAAGTAACTCATACAAAATATTGTATACACTAATGTAACTCTTAGTAATATCCAGTTTAGTTACCTTCTTATATTCCGCAGGATCAGATAACATATTTTCAATGCGAGCATTATAATCCTGCACATTCAATCACAACAATCCCCCCACCCTATCTGCTTTCATAAATCTCAAGTCAGACATTTGCACTAACTCAAGCAAAGCATTGAATTCCCTTGTGATCAAATTGTGATTAAAAATGATATATTTTTTCTGACAACATTTTCTGGTCTCTTTTTCACAAAAACTGTCAAATATCTTAACAGTGTGTACTAAGTTTGGATTATACACAGAAGGTTTTGACAGTGTATTTTTAAAGTTATCCTGTAAAATAAAATTCAAATTCAACTTGCGTGTATATAACTTGAGTTCAACCAAGGACTTAGTTAAATTAACCCTTCTACTCGGCTGAAAATTGAAACTGAGTTTTAAAATGTTTTCGTGGTCCTTAGATAAAACAGTCTGAAACTTGAATACTGAAATGTTACCATTCAAAGAAGGAAAAGAAAAATGTCTCACTTCTGACTCTTGCTCCTCCCCCTGCTGCGTGTTTAATAGCCCTTGCTCGAACTCCGGTTCCTGCTGCCCAACCGAAAGAATCCTTTCTGTAAAAAAGCCTTATTGTTGGAATTAATGGGAGTATTTTTATTAACCCCCACTTTGGAGTTTGCTGAATTAAAACCATTACATGTGATATCCTCCTGTGAACCAGCACTGTTTGCGTTAGTATTTGGGTTCCGCCTTACCACTTGCTGACTGCCGTCACTTCCTTCTGAAGTGCTCTTAGTTGTTAAGGTAGTATTAGAATTCAGTGATGTTTTATAACACCAATATTTAAAATCTGTCCCTAATTTTGGGCTCTTGTTCCATAATTCTTTTTTGTTTTTTGTCCAGAATTCTTTTACTAAGAGGTTAAGAGGTATGCCGCCACATGGAAAGCTGCATAAGTTAGTCCATAAAGGAATGTGTGAATCATGCAATAAGTTGGCACAACTTACAAATACACATTAGACAAAGAAAAGTCTGTAGCATAATCTGTTCTCATGCTATAAACAAAGACATTAACATACTGGCTATATTGTGTTTAGAAATGAAGTCCTGCTTGTGACTCGGAACCTGAGTTTGAGAAGTGGGCCTGGTCATTGGAAGAGCTGGAGGAAGGAGGGAACTGATTGGCTAACGGTAGCTCTCCTTCAGTGGGGGTAGGTGTGAATTTTTGCTGTAGCTAAGTAACCAATGATGGAGATTGGTGGGTGATGTTACAGCTATGTATATACTGCTTAATTCAGCAGCAGAGGGAGACTAGAGCAGACATGTTCCAGAATATATGTGTGATACATATGAAGCACCACTGCATGTTCTGCCCCCCCCATTTTGTTTCCTTGCATAAATAAAATTCTCCAGCATGGCTTTAATCTGATGTTCTCAGCCTTGGATTTCAACCTCCTGGGGTGGAAACCTCACACATATGAATGTAGCCAAGAACATCTTCCATGAAGAGTGAGGAGCCATCACTCATTAGTCTATAGAAGTAACTTATTTATCCAAAGGAAGAAATAGCTATGCTAATAGTGAAATGAGAAAGGTAGGTGTTAATTGGATGCAGGAGCCAAACAAATGTCATAGTTTCCCTTTCTGAAACAGTTTTAATGTTAAGTGGAGATTTAAAATAAATACTCACTTGTATGAGTCACCCTTAGAAAGAACAGTACTGAGAAACAAGGGTGAATTGTGACTTCAGAATGAAGAGGTCTTCCCTACAAATGCTTGACTCCAACTAGCTGAAACTTTAATTCATCAGTCATAACTGATCAACACCACAACTCTTTTAAACACATCTGTACAACAATTTATTGAAGACTTTTGCATGAGGGCAAGCCCTTCTGCATCATCAGGTGGGAGACTTTATCCCCACACATCTCTTACTTATATATACTAACAACATAGTCGCACAGCCATAGTGAAAACAGAAACAATCTCCAAGGGCAAAAGCATTTACCGTACAAATCACAGTCTTGCACTTCCATTCCAAAAAGTTGAAATGATAGCTGGAGAAAGATTACAGGGGGGAAAACTGAATTGATGAGACAGAGGTTGACCACTTAATCGTCAAACACATGTAGGAAATCTGAAGGAAAGCCATAAATCATACTGGACCACATCTCAATTATGTGGCAGGCCAACTAACCTATTTAAATCAACCAATTCAGTTGTGTTGATCCATACTAACTAGTTATTACATAACTGTCTTTAGGAGGGCAGAAGACTCAAACAAATCACTCAGATTTTGTTTCAAGTGAAGAAAGCCTATGTACTACCATGAAGCAGGGACTACCCAATTCCTTTATCAAGTTTATAAAGGGAAAAACACAGAATATTACAATCTGGTAGGTTCTATTCTGGTGAGGGACTGGGGGACACTACTTTATTTGCCACCTGACAAATGTCAAGCGATACAAAAATATTACAGATTTTGACAAACAGCAAAAGGGGAGTGTTTGAAGAGGAGTTTATTCAGCAGGGTAGAAGATGAGTTTCACCTGAGGGTGCATTGATACCTAGAATGTAAAAGAAAATGCAAAAAAGCCGCCTCAAAAGAAAATCTACAGCAATTTGGGGGGTGGGGGGATCAGCAAATGACTGTATACCAATCATAGGACTATCAAGTGTGTGTGAGATGGCAAGAACAAAAAAGCTATAAAACTTCTTACCAGGAGTAACCACACTATTAATGTAACAATAGGTGTATAACAGAGTGGCAACATACATTGGTTTTCAGAAGTCCTTAGTGATACAGAAACATACTTCCCATATTGATTACTTATTAGATAAATCAAGCCATCAAAGACCTCAATACATCCAGTCAAGCATCTTTCAATATACAGCTGCAAAAAGTGAAGTGCTCTAAGTATGTGAAATTCATAGTAATAGGAAGAGTAATGAATATACATAAAATGTAGTCTTCTGAAAAACCTGCCTGATTCGATGACAAACTTGTACAACAAATTCTTTCCAGCTTACCCCTACTGTAGTATGAGTAGAGCTCCAATATCATACATCATAATGAAAACAAAGTATTACATTCTCTGGAAATTAAAGTAACAAGATAACATTAATAATCACAATACAAATCAAACACCAGATGTATTAAATGTGTACAAAATGTTAAAGCTCATGCATATATTGATCTGAATTATAATTATAACCAGCAATATTAAGAATTTATCTCTAAAATGTGACATCTAGTACCCAATATCCACTTGCTCCATGGCTTAACCGTACAGCTAAAATTATTCACATATTGCCAAGTATGTATAATCTGTGCACAGGATGTGACAAAAGGCCCTCACAAAATAAATCCCACGATGACAGAATAAACCAAAAGTATACCAGTAGCAGTTATCCAACACGCATCAAAATATAAACAGAACAAAAGCAAGTCAAGCAGTATCAGCTAGAAATAGCAAGGTATAATACCCAGAAACAATGCCTCACTAAAAAGTTGTAAATATATATTCTAACTATTTCTTGAACAGCAAAAATGACCTTATCCATTTATTCACAACAACCTATCTTACTGATAGTACCAGTAATTTAAACCCCCTTCAGAATCATACAACTGCAACAGAGGGTAAATCTAAGGAAAATATAGTACCATTAATTGCTTTTAAGAAAATGTTTCTTCAGAATGATAGCATACTTTACTAGAAACTCTCATTAGCTTGCCAGCTAACTGGCACAAGGACAAGGCATCCGTCTGCAATGCCATGGACCTAGGTTTATGAGCACACTTGGGAAGCGATACTACCCTAGAAGGAGTGCAAGCAAAAGTGGGATAAACACAGTTGGCATAATGGTTAAGGTCTTCACCTTCCATGCACAAAGTATGAGGTTGAATCCTGACCTCTGGCCAAAGCCTGTGTGTAATTTGCATGTTCTCCTTGTGTCTCTTTGGGATTTCTACTGCCTTCCAAAAATGGGCTAAGTTGTTCCACCTCAAACTTGCCCCAAGAATGGAGTTTTAGGCAACAGCATCAACTCTAAATGGTGCTTATTGGGAGAAGAATTGTGTAGGCCAACCACTTTGGGCATCAGCTGTGTTGCACAGTATCCTCGAGATAGAAGAACATGGATTACAGATTGTGCAGGGCAGCAACCCTAGCCACTCAGCAGTATTACAATTGGCTCTAGGTCAATAAGGTACTGGGCAGATGGTATCCAGTTACAGCTGGGCTTACGTGGGATAACTTTGTTGAGTGAAAACTGCACATAAAACCAGTCAACCTGCCAAACATGAACAAAGAATTGCTACACTCAATATAGTTTCATTGACAGGCCGCAGCTTGGAAGTGGATGACATGATGGTAAGGAGGAGACTGGACATCCTCTGCATCCAGGAGACAAACTGGAAGGTTAGTGAACAAAAATCCAGAGACTACTACTCAGGGGTGGGCAGACTAGAAATGGTGTGTGAATTGTGGTGAGGGAGCGGCTTCAGATGACAATGAGAGATATCATCAGAATTTGTGACAGACTCATGGCAATCAGACTCCAGTGAAAGGATAGGGCACTATTCATAATCTCAGTCTATGCCACTCAACAGAATTGTGATAGCAAGGAAAAGACTGCAGGCAGCAATAGCAGAAACTACTAGATAAAGCAGGACAACATGAGTTGGTCCTGATAATGAGGAACCTGAATGCATATATCAAGACAGACAAAGAGAATAGGATATGAAGACTGCCTAGGTTCACATGGCTGGGGCAACAGGAATAAAGAAGGTGACGCCATTTTAGACATCTGTCTTGCAAATGGCTTAATCGTGGTCAACATGCAAGTCAGGTAGATGTCTTCATGGTAAGTGAAAAAAAGAGTAGTAAGGAACAGTACCATACTAGGAAACCAAGACCTATTCCTGTCCGGAAAGGAGGCAAGCAGACTAATAAATTAAGATAAATAAATTCAATAAAAAGGTAAGCATTTTCGTGCAAACAAAGTAATCAGGAGTTCATTAGAACACAAGAATAAACCACACATCATAAAACCTACTTATATAGCCATCACATAAATACTTAACAAGTATCATCACATTCAGATTAAGGTATTTAAATAATTGATTGGAAAACATCATGTAATTGACATCAAAAACCTTAAGAATGTATTCAAAATATTTTAACAGCTGCTAAAATAAATACTGGAATAAATAAACAACCCCCAGGAAGAATTCAAATTTGGCAGCACGAAGTTTCAGAACACAATTGATAGAAATGTTATCATTTACACCCTGGGGCGGGGTCATGGCATTAAGCCTTAATTGCAGATATACTTCTCTCACTTCAGTAAGAGTTTACCAAGGACCTCCCCAGGGATTCTTAGGAACTTTTTTCAAAACTGCAAATAAGAACGTATTACAATGAATATATTTTACAGAATGTTTATATACAGCATTTTTTTTTTCATTTTTATGTATATCATAATTATGCTCATAAATTCTTTTGCTCAGTGTCCTTTCAGTTTTTCCAATATAGTAGGATTGACAGGAACTACAAACTGCAATATAAATTAAACCAGTTGCATCCCACTGATGTGGTGTGGCCATCAATAATCACATTGTTGACTTCAAAAATGTAAGAGCAATGTTTACACTGGCCACATTTTATGTGTTTTGTCCTAAAATTTGTATTGTCTTTCTTCCTACCTGTGCTATCACAAAATTTCTCTAAACTCCCAGCTTTCTTATATACAAATTTAAGACTCTCTCCAACTAGATTCTTCAATTTGTTGTCAAAATTAAATATCAACCAATTTCTTGCAATAATATTCCTGATCGTTTTGAATATGGCTCTATTATAACCATCACTTAAACTGTCACTATGTGAACATTGTGACTTTCAGGGATAAAGCCGTCAGTCAGCCAAACAGTGCTTGGCTCAAACACGTTCAAGCCAAATAGCTAAGTTACTTCCCATTCAGCCAAGACCTGCATGGGAGCTGCCCTTTCCTCTTTGCTTGATTTTTCTGCCTCACTACATTTACCATAGAATAGCATTTAATACATGCTATGTACTGTGTTTTGCTAGCAATGAAAGCTCAATGTACTTGCAAGGAACAGTCTTGGCAATATTTTTTTCTCTCTACAAGTGAATTCACTGTACCAGAAAGATGAATTCAGGGAGTATGCTGGGAGTATGGATCAATTCCTACTTTCTCAAAAGACATGCAGAGTGTTATGTAAAACCTGACTACTATGTCTTTATCTACACACCATGCACCAAAGGTTTTTCTCTTCATATAGACATAAGTGTTTTATAATATAAAAAATGTTTTTATTGTTTCCTTGCACTGGAAAATAAGAATATTATAAACACTACATTTGGCAATTGTAGATTTCTTCTTTAGTTAATGTAGTGGTTTCAATAACCTTTGCCAATCATACTAGGCAGATTTGCATGACAAGTGGGCACATGCAGGGTGGGAGAAATTCAGAAAACTAAGCTACGTGATGTGGCTAGGTCAAATAATGTGGTTGGCCATTTTATATGATATGTCTGCATGATAATGAAGCAAGACAAGATGGTGGAGTAATTCCAAAAAAATCTAAATGTCGCACAATGGCACAGCACTCACTTTAGATTTGAACTCAGCCATATGCTTATGTTCAGATGGAGTGTATCATGTAAATATACTTGGGGATGTCACAGCCATTGTAAATGTGTATATGCAGGATACTCCTATTGCAGCCAATTTGCTCCATGGTGTGTGATGTCAATCCTGGAGGCATAGGGCCATCTGACCACGCATAAAATGTCATGCCCTCTACTATGCCATCATAATGGACTAGTACCATGTGGAAAGGAACACCATTCAAGAAATCCTGGATATATGTCAGCCTCATCTGCAGTCCCAAGGAAGTCATGGAGTACGTGCCCCAGTGGATATCAAGGTATGTGTTGCTCTAATATATTAGCTACAGGGACCTTTCAGCAGCCTACTAGGGACAGAGTAGGGGTATTTCAGGCCAAGCCTCAAGAATACTCCATCAGTTCCTAGATGTCATACTTTGGTATATGGGGGAGCATGCATGGGTCCCATGTACTCGAGAAGTGAAAGCCAACACCATGCAGGTGTTTTTTTATTTTATTTTTATTTAACATTTGTTAACCAGGAAAGTACGACTTGGAATTAAGCCAATTTTCAGCGGAGGCCCGGGGAGAAATGCTCCAGATGCATGTCTTTGTAATGTGGGGGGGGTGGAGCACCCGGAGGAAACCCACGTGAATGCAGGGAGGACATGCCGACTCTGCACAAAAGGCACCCCAGTCGAGAATCAAACCAGAGAATCTCTTGATGTGAGGCAACAATGCTACTGCCGCACGACTGTGCCATCCATTCTATATACTATATACTATTTGTGTGTGTATACTGTATACTGTGTGTTCTATATACTAACCCATTTCCCTGTAGTTCTGGGGGCCATAGACTGTACAAACATTGAAATAAAGGCCCCACCTGGAGAACTGGGAATGAGGTACATGAACAGCAATGGGTATCACTCCATAAACTACCATGTGGTATGTAATGCGCAAGATATCATCTACAATGTGTGTGCAGGCCACCCAGGCAGTTTCCACAACTCACACATATAACACACATGTGACATGTTTCAACAGTTTATGAGGGGTAACTTCCCACAGTGGCATTTTGTTGGTAATGCTGGATATATCCTGAGGCACTGGCTTATAACACCCATCAGAAATCCATGCAGCCAAACTTACCAGGGCTACAATTATACACTATCACAAACCATAAAAGAAACATTCTAGAGCATGTGTTTGGGCTGCTGAAGGCATGCTTTTACTGTCTGGATTCAATCACCCTTCCAAATGACCCCACCATGTGTGCAAAAATACTGACAAGTATTATGGTTAGGAATCAGTTTAATTTGGGTGGTCTATTGCAATGCTAGTATTTCCTAGCATCACATGTAGTGGAAGCTTAGATAGACAAGGGGTCAGAGGAGGAACCGGCAGCAGGGGATGCCATGCCAGATGGAGGCAGTCACCTTATGCTGATATACTAGCAAAGTGGAAGTGGACCACTACTATCCTACTAGGCCATATAGAATGCTGTAGTTGTGATTGATAGTTAGATATCTGTAACCTACTCTTTAAGTAAATGTCAGGCTTGTATGTATACTGAACACATATTATCAACAAAACAGGTGCATTACTGCAACCGAACAACAGCAACTAGTCCTTACAATAGCAATTTTAAAAAGGTTGTGGTTAATTACATAGCTGTAAAAAATGAACCTCACCACCATGAATGTTTAGGAAAAAATAAAAAACAGAGAAACTAGTGGTCTTAAAACTTCATTAATGAGCACAGTTACAATAATTTCCAAAAATCATGAAACCCAGGTAGTGTTCCTGGCTTTATTTGTCACAGACAAGCAATCCTCAGTAACAAAAAAAATCAGAAATACTTTAACAATGTTAAACATATCAGCTTTTACATACTTAGAAGTAGGTGTGGAAGATATACGTATTGTTTAATTTTAAACCAGCCTATTCCTGGCAAACAATATAAACAGGGCTGTAAAAGTGCATTTTAGAACAATTAGTTTTGCACACATTGCTGAATCAAGTTTCTCACCAGCTTTTACTTTAGCAAACATTTACGCTGATATAACATTGCACTTAGATCCAGGTTTCCCATTAATTTGTACTGTACAAAATATTTTGCTGTTTGCTGACAAATGATAGTCTTCTGTATTAACTGTTTCATCGATCACACAGACACCATCAACATCTGTTTGCTCACAGCCTTCTGAGTTTGCTAGTTTTTATCTGATCTATTTGCTTCTTCGGATACTCACTTTTAATATAAGTTTGCAACACTTTAGACTTGCAAAGCCTTTTGAAATGATTCTGCTTTTTACATTTGTGACATTGCTGACCGAAAGCTAAACACTTTCCATTTAGGTTCATGACTGCCACCACAATTGTGAATTTGTGAAAGTTAACAATGAGGTTGGGGGCCACACCCTTTGGTTTATATTTCTTTTTCATTTTAACTTTGTGCTGTATACTACCAACGTTCACACTAGCAGATACATGATTTTCTCATTCATAAGATTATTTGTATGCTTTTCTGTAATCTCATGTATTTGGCAAATCTCTATGGATTTGTTTAATGTTAGTTCACTATCTCAAAAGTAAAATCTTTCTCACTACATCAACACCACATACAAGACAGTCTTTTATCAACTCATCTCAGTGACCACCAAATCTACACATTTTTGCTTTATTTCTAATGTCAGTAATATATGCTGCAATAGATTTACTAGGCTTTTGATTTCTTGTGTAAAATGTATGCCTTTCCATTGTAATATCTGTTTGACGGCTACACATTTCTCTAAATTTACATTTTAAGCACTCAGGGTTTTTCCACGCTTAAGCCTGTATCACAATATGGCCTTTCTCCCCCTCCCCTACATACATAAATGAACATTCTCGCTCAATGGCTTCTGAGCCAGCTAAATTGAGAAGTATAAATGGTTTTGTATGTGCGTCTTTATCAGGCAATGCAGCCTGTATGAAAATATCATATTCTTGCTCAAGCACTCACCAATTCACTGCAGTATTATCATCAAACACCAGCAGTTTAGGTCTGCAAAATCCGTCTGCCACAACAAAAAAATTGCTTTCAAACTTAAGTATAGACCTGATAGTTATAATACTGCAAGTACAAAACAATCTCTCCGAAAATGCTTTATTTTAACACTGCAAATACCTCAAACACTCCGAATGCTTCGAAAAATATTAGTTACTGCAAAAAAGTCATACATTGCAAAAAAATTTGGACATTTTAGCCTTTTCAAACACTTTAAACACTTTGAGATTATTTCAAACACTTTATTATGTCGCTATGTTGGAAATTTCAAATAACTCTAATTATTTTGAGCACTTCAAATGATATGCCACATGTTTGATGACTGACAATCATTTAAATGAATTTAAGTAACTTCGAATAACCGCTGACCTGTTTGCGAGTTCACTCCTGTATATATTACTCCACTTTTAACTGCGTGTCTCATGGTTTGTGAGCTGCTTCAACTTTGGATTCCATTCCGACACCATGTCGCATGTCTCGTGTTTTCAAATGAGACACTGAGCCACAGGATGGGTTCAAGTTGTTTATTGTACATAAACACATCAGGAGCTGATACTGGAACATATACTTTGAACTTCATATGCTTACTGACTAACTCATTACTTCTAACACACTCATGTGTATCGTCATTCAAGCTAGCACTCACACTGACTGACTACAAAATGCCACTGATCTCGCACATGCTCAGTAACTTATATGCATGTGTTCTCTAACTACAGTGGCTGACTATGTACAATATACAAACTGATCTATACAATGTACCCCTTAAAACACTTTTGGACAACACATTTACAAGTACTAACAAACTGACAACCTATTAGGCCTTAGAGAAATTATCTTCTTAAGAAGGAATACTTCTTCAAATACAACCTTAGCAGGATTCAAACTCAATTGACAGGAGTATTTCTTCTGTAGCACGATGAGGCTCTGTGCTTCTTGACAAACTTAAATCATGCAGATTCACCCCTCTGGGCAACATGATTATACTAATTAGGACTCATCTTATTACTGTTTCTGAATCAGTCAATTTACATGATGAGCAAACCTGATAAATGCTGTGGAGATATCTGTAAGATGACGTGCATATACCTGAGCACCTGTGGGAACACCATGCATAAGCAGGCAGCAATTAGTTTAGGGCTGACAGAATTATCATCCCTTATTTAACCATTGTCAGATAATGTCAGTTTTAATCATGCAATCTCAACAGCATACACAGGAATGGCGGATGGCCATGTTTGACTCCTTAAAGTGCCACTGGAAACAGTAATATAGCACCTATATTTTGTTTGTCATCCATCATGCAAATGGGGTACTTGTTGATGGCTGTCATTGTACAGAAGATAGAATGTGTAAAAACTGCGTTGAGCACCAATCTTCTACCATTTTCCATAAGATTCTTCAGAATGTGACATTGAGGTTGGAGAAGGATAGTGCTTATTTTACAGCACAGAGGTGGTGTACAGAGGAGTCCAAGATTTTTCTGGACATCATCCATGAAGAGTACAATCAGAAGGTTTTGCAGGAGGGCTATACTAGGACACAATACAAAGCCTGGAAAAGTTTGAGCAAGGCTGTCACCCATGTTACTGGCATCCCATGCATGGAGAAGCAGTGCTGTCACCAATACAGTGACATCAGGTGCTGCAATCCTGATCTCCTTTACTGATGGGAGGATGAATTTAAGGCACAGTTACTACCTCTGTACTGTAAGTATAACTTCTCTTAGCTACCAAAATAACCTTCCACAATCTGCCACAATCAGATTTTCATTATGTCCTTTTAATGTCTCTAGCTCCTAAAGAAATCAAAAGGAATAGGCAGATGTACAGGAGCAGTCCGGAGCATCATGAGTCAAAATGTTGTCCTAAAAATGTATGGCTTCTAACAGTAACTGTATTAGACATTAAAAATAATGCACAACTTTCATATAACAACGCAACATCTGTCAGTAATGGCAAAGGTCAAAGGTATTTGTTTGACTACACAATGTTAAAAGTGTTTCTTCATGCCACCTCCTGTATAGGTTGGCAAGTGGC